>NC_134583.1:54774330-54781830 GCF_037038515.1 Microtus pennsylvanicus
TCAAGGCTGCTTGTTGAGATGGTCCAACCTCACAAACTATTCCAGCTAAAACCTAACAATTATCCTGATTTTTTAAAAGTTTCCCCAAAGATTACCAGCACCCTCAAACAACAGGAAGTAGTCTAGAAAATGATGCCCACATTTCCAAAAGATGTATTATAAATATTTATTATCATTTAAGGGGGGTTGGTTGCAAGTTGTTATTGGTAATAGTCAGGAAAATTGCTGAACAAAAAGCATTAGATTTAGTGATCTTGTTCTGTAAAGGAAAAAGGGGATATAAATAATAGGACAAAAGAGTAGATCATTGAATCTACTTTTAAACTGAAATGTCAACCACCAGTCTTAAATATTTTAAATTGTTATAGATTTTGGTTTATTGACACAAATTTAAAGTTAATTTTGTTATAGTGTATGTATTTTTCTACTCTTTTTTAGGGTATTGTGTTTATGCAGCTCACTTAAAATGTAATATAAAATTAAGAAATGAAGATTAATAATCATTTATAGTAGTCAAACTTATAGTCATGTTAGGTATGTTTTCAAGGTCATAAACAGATATATATGTATATATATATATACATACACACACACACACATATATATATATATATATAGTCTTCAAACAATTCAAAGACCTAAAGACTATGGCATTTAATATATTTAATAACTTTAGGCTTTTTATGACAATGAAACATGTCTGTTCCTGGCACCATCAAGATACTTCAGAGAAGATGACAGACATCAAAGAAGCTCCAAATGATGTTTTCTTTCATTATAGCAAAAGCTAGCTACTGGGCAAAGAAACTGCCCTTACCATAATTACTGACAATATACTGTCAAAACTGGTGTGTTACTTTTGTTTATGATGTGTTAGTTTGACTCTGTGAAGTTGTGATTCTTTGTCTAAGACACATGATGGTCTTATAAAGAGCTGAATGGCCAATAGTGAGGCAGGAAAACAGATAGGTGGGACTGGAAGGCAGGGAGTATAAATAGAAGGAGAACTCTGGAAAAGGAGAAGGAGCAATGAGAGAACAAGGAGAGGAGGACATCAGGGGCCACCCACCCAACCAGCCAGCCTTGGAGCAAGAAGCCAAGAAAGGTATACAAAATAGAGACAGGTGAAAGCCCAGAAGCAAAAGATAGATAGGATATATTAAGATAAGAAAAGATAGCTAGAAACAAGCTAACAGGGCATTTATAAGTATTAGGTCTCTAAGTAATTTATTTGGGAGCTAGGTGGCAGGTCCTGAAAAAAGTAAGAAACAAACAAAAACTTTTTGGTGCCCAACATGGGGCTAACATAAACAAAAATACAGCTACACTGGATCAGCAGGATGCAAAAGAAAGAAACTGCCAAACTTTGCCAAGACAAGGTAAGACAGTACTTCAAAATTTCCTGCTTCTCAGAGATGTCTGTCAGATATACCAGGCCTGTCAGCCAAAGTTGGATGCTTCAAAATTACAGAAGAACCTAGGATGACTGTCCAGGCAGCTAGATGTCCCTGTCATTAGGTAACACTTCACCGTTCTGGGATATTTGATGGTGTTAAAGATTAAATAATTAAAGTTTCCTTAGTTATGATAAAATGGTAAATGAGATATGAAACCTTAGCCTCAAAAAGAAAAGATAGATAATACAATATCTTCTCTGATTTTGTCAAATACAAATGGACTGGATATTATAACTGTAATATTAAATATTGATATTAAATATTCTTATTTAATAACTGTTTGCTATATATAGTTCTTCTATGTTAAGATTAAAACCTTCCTTTTTTGGTTTCTTTCAAGACAGGGTTTCTCTGTAGCTTTAGAGCCTGTCCTGGAACTCACTTTGTAGACCAGGATGGGCTCAAATTCATGGAGATCTGACCATCTCTGCCTCCCAAGTCCTAGAAATAAAGGTATGTACCACCACTGCCCAGCTCAAGACCTTTCTTTTTAATTAGACAAAAAGTGGAAAATACTGTAGAATAATCCTTTTGTACACTGTGAAGATTTGTCACTCAGATTGGTTTAATAAAAAGCTGACTGGCTGGTAGTTAAACAGGAAGTATAGGCAGGACAGTCAGACACAGAGGAGGCTGGGATGAAGGACAGAGTCAATGGACAGGAGACACAGAGGGAGCAAGGCATGCTGAAGGACAGGTAAAGCCATGAGCCACATGGCAATACATAGATTAAAAGAAATGGGTTAGTATAAGTTGTAAGAGCTAGTTAGTAATAAGCCTGAGCTATTGGTCAAGGGTTTACAATTAACATAAGCCTCAGTGTGTTTATTTGGGAGCTGCTGGCCTGACAGAAAACTCTGCCTACAATTGACAGTCTACCATTTAGCCTACTTTGAAAGACTCCTTAAATGTGACTTATCACCAAACTTGGTGGCTCATAACTGTAATTTCATCAGTGACAGAGGAAGGAGGCTTGTAGTGAGTTCAAGGCCATTTCTGTACTACATGGTGATTTTTCCAGACCAGTTTAAGTTATAGTGCATGATGCTGCTTAAGAAAAAACTGTAATGTGATATATATATATATATATATATATATATATATATATATATATATATATATATATTATTGCAGCCCACCTCCTCTTTGCATTATCCCTGCTAGTTACACTAGAGCTGACATCCTTCACCCACAGTGGCCTAGGAGATAACCCTCAGAGCCATCCCTTAGCCGCTCTTCACTTCCACATGTCTTTAAGAACTCCATCCTCTCCTCTCTCAGTTCACCTCCTAAAGAACCTCCCAGTCTTCCCTTTTTTTCCTGTCTTGGCTCATGGCTATCCTTAAGACTGCCATGAAGTCCTCTAATGGCCCACTCCTCCTACTAACTCCTCCTACCTCTATACCCAAACAGCTTCATGTCCTCCTTAAGGAAAAAAATCTATGGAATTCAATTCGTGCTGCCCATACTCTCCTGGATGTGGAACAAGATCTCATAAAGCCCAGACTGGCCTCAAACTTGCTATGTATCCAAGAATAATCTTGAACTTCTGATCCTCCTGCCTCTACCTCCCAAGTGCTGAAATGATGAGTGTACATGATGCTAAGCGTGGGCCCGAGGCTTTGTGTGCACTGGGCAAGCACTCTCCAAACTTAACCACACCTGCAGCCTAAGTCTGTCCTCTCTCCCTCACCTGGGCACCCTGTAGCTACACCTGCAGCCTAATTCTGTCCTTGCACACCCCTGAGCACCTTCCTAGAACATTTAATGCCTACTCTATTAATTCTCCTTCCAACATTGTCCCAGCATTAGTCTATCAGGAAAGTGCTGAGCACATCTTCTATGTTCTCTTATTTGGGCATATGTGACCATCCCCCTTTGGACTCCTGTTTAATGCATTTTATTACATATTATTCTTCATTTTGTCAATGATCTGTTTTTTCTTAGTCTTACCTTCTTGTGCTTAATGTTTGCTGAATAAAAAGCTTAAAGTTCCCAAAATTCACAAAGCACCTACTTCATGTAAACAGATTGCTCTTTCTTAACGTAGCAGGAAACCCTGTGACCGTTCTCTAAGTGCGGTGTAGTCTACAATACCTCCAAGGAGGCAGCCTCAGGAATGACTACCCTGGATGGAGCCCTTATTTAATTCTGCTGCACAGTCACATCGTGGTCACCAGGTGGCAGTGATGTGCTGTGGTCATGTGGCCCAAGCCATAAAATTTCCAGAACCTCAAAAAGGTTGGACCTGAGTCAGGTTGATCGATTACCAGTGACAGGCACACAGGAAGGTCTATGCGTCCCTGCCTTGGTTCTGTGTGTGAATAGATGGCAAAGGCTCACTCTTGGGGCCTGACCACAGATCCACCAGGCGTTATTGCACCTGATGCAAGGTGCTGCCATAAACTGCAGGAGGGGATACTGGGAAGGTTGCAGACTGGGGCTATAACCACACCTTGGAGTTCTCCTGAGCTACTCCCAGGGGTGAGTTCCCATTCTGCCTTGCAATGATAGGACTTTTGTCTGTTTTAATTCAGATAACTCTGATGGCAAGTAAAAGGGCCTTGGATGACCTCTCTCAGTTGGGGCAAGTTCAATACAGTGTTATATGTGCTCATTCCAAATTGTACTGTATGAAGTATTAAAGTTTAAACTGAGGGAGGGGGAGGGGGAAGTCAGTGACAGGCTCAGTCTCCTACCAAGTGTTACACAATCATTCAGCTCATCCCCCAGGACAGGAGAGACTACCTTGTTTTTACAGCCTAAGGATATAGACAGAAAGAGAAACAGAAACACAAGACAGAACAACAGCTAGATGCATGTTCCACAGAAGGAAGAGAGGGAGAAGTCAGGACAGAGAAGATAAGAGATGGAGAGTCTGGGGGCGGTTCATCCCAATGTCCTGTAATGGGGGGCGTGAAATAAGAGCGCAAGTCACCTCAAAAGGAACAAGAATAGCAAGTATGGATGGGAGGGACTAGATGGGAGAGATACAGCACCAAGAGAGAGAAAGGAAACTGATTAGGGGTGGCTTTAGCAATTATTGTGAAGACAGCATTCAGGAGTGTAGAGTGGAGCGATAGGCGGGTCTATCGATTGTACCGCAGCAAAACTCAGAAGTCTGGAATGGTCCACTGTGATCTTGATTGGGCCTTAGTTTGACAGGAGTCACAAAGAGAGACAGAGACAGAGACAGAGACAGAGAAACAAGAGTGTTGGTAAGGTCCTGGTTAAAATACTTAAGCAAGGTATCTGAGTTGGTCAGGAAGGGAAGGAGCTGGCAAGGTGTGCTGGGCAAATGGAAATGATCACAGCACCATAGGCCCCCGTGACATGAAAGGCAGAAACACTGGACAGGGAAGAGGAAGAGCCGGAAGTGGAATGACAGGGGGCTGTTGGGAGCTTGAGCTGTCCAAAGCCAAGGGTGTTTCTGTGGGAGAGGACTGTCGCTTGGAGAGAGGCCAGTTTATTGGCCCAGAGCATGGCTGACTCTCCCGTTCAGACTTTCTAGTGTTCAGGTCTATAGCACAAGCCTGGAGGGGCAGCGATCCAGAGAGCTGGTGGCAGAGTCCTCTCTGGCTGCAGGGGTGTGACCTGGATCCTACAGAAAATGGAGCTAGGCAGAGGGAATACCAATTAGTCGCTGTGATTTTAAAGTGTAAGAGGCTTTTGAATAATATTCGAGAATGCTGGTCTGGACCGCTCAGTGGGGAACAGAATGTAACAGAGGAAATGCAAGATGAGATGAAATGAAATTTGAAAATGGCTGGAGAAGTTCGGACCTTAGGTAAAGCTATGGGTTAGACACAGTCAGGGTCAGAATTCACAATATGATGTTACTATACTGCGTTTAATCAATGCCTAGGAGGGATCCTGAAGAAATAGCTTCTAAATGAATTAATATCTTTGCTTGTGGCATCTTTAAAAAGTATTTTTACTTTTAAATAGTTGTTGTTTATTGCTTAGTCTCAAAACCGGATAGTTCACATAAAGACAGCTTCCAAGATTTGTATTGAGATATTACCAGTAATAGATTACTCTAGGTAACTTACCTACTTTTAATGTCTATTGGCTTCCTATGTCTAGAAATCTCTTCATATAAAACTTCAGATTTAATTCTATGAGTTAGAGGAAAAAGAAATAACATTACTGGGAACTTTTTAATAAATAAATACTAACAATGGTAACTGGGGTCTTTTTGGGGTGAGTTAGTTTGAAATGTACAAATTATTATCTCCATTTTGGATTTGTTTCACAGAATCCTGCGAGGTAGGCACAATCATATGACTGCTTTTAGCTTTTCTCATAGGTGGTTTAGAGAGACAGTTTGGCTCCCCACATGGGTGAGACAGATGGGTGACGTGTATTTCTAGTATGACTCACAAGCTCCTGGATGGGGGTTCTTTAAACTTTGCATGAGTTTGTTCGAAGCACATATTTGATGAGTCTTTGATGAGGTTCTGGAATCCACATCTGAAGCAGACATCTGATGCTCGTGTTTCAAGGATCAGAAGAACAGAACACTAATCTAGAAAATTACTTTTTCTGTCTCTCTTAGAGTAAAAAGGAAAGAAAAAGAAAAGAAAAACACCAAGTGGCTGATCTACCTCTTACCAATCAAAGGAAGTTTTTTTTTTTCCTTAGAGAAGTAGAGCCCCTAGCTCTTCTCTTCAGCAACCTACCCACACACACTGATAAAGTTAATTATCTGCCCTGGCTAAGTGACTTTCCCTAGCAACATCCTAGCAACCAACATCAGCTCTGCCTTAGGCTACAAGGCAGAAAAGATATTTTTTGAAGTCCAGTGTATTTTACACCAAAACAAAACATCTGAACAGGAAATTAAACAGAAGTCAACTAGATTCATTGCTAGTAGGTGAGACCCGGACACATGGGACAACGTGTGACAACTGAGTGACATACTAGGAAAAAGAAGAGTTCTCTCCTGGAGGCACCAAGTCCAGAGATCACAAGATCTCAGTGCACAGAGCAGGCTAGACAACAGAAGGATGGCCTTGAACACCGATCCTCCTGCCTCTACTAGGTGGTTACTGTGGTAGATGTGGTCAGATGGTAGATGACCCTGAAGACTAACTTAAAGACTTGGGTTTTGTTAGAAGGCATTGGGGCATACTTACAAAAGATTTATCATTGAGAGAACAAAAATTTATAGATCCCTACTATGAGCCAGGCACTTTGATATAGGTGGAGGTCCCAGCAGGAAAGTCCCATTCAGAGCTTGGAATTTAATGATAAAGACAGATACTCAACAAATGCAAAATTTAAAAATCAAACATGCAAATGAATATATAATTTTGAAGACTATTAAAAGAACCACTACGGAGATCCAGGAAAAGTCAAGAGCAGAGTCTTCTGTGTTTTGTAAATCAAGAAGGGTTTCTCTGACGGATGTAGAAGGATTGCAGAACATTGCAGGATCCCAGGCATTGAGGACAGAGCAGACAGAAGTTCACCAAAGTGAGAAGCTGTGGAGCTGGAGCCCAGAAGAGAGATGGAACAGGAAGGGCCTGGGAGGCCATGTGGAAGACCCACCTTTGATCTAAGGTCCTGAAAGCCATGGGAAAAGCAAAGTGGTTTTAACTTTGGGGTCTTTGTTCAGATCTGCATTTCCACCAAGATCTCTTGGGATTCCATGGGGACAGAGGCAAGGACAGATAGGCAGGCCAATCAGAAGGCTGAGGGAACATGACTTCTGAGCAAGAGAAACGGCAGAAAATGGGTAGATTGTACCTGAAAAACTGGGAAAGTGGGACTGACAGCAGAGTGATGGCTTGCACGTGTGGAGGTGAGAGCGCAGTGTGGAGGTGAGAGCGCAGTGTGGAGGTGAGAGCGCAGTGTGGAGGTGAGAGCGCAGTGCAGTGTGGAGGTGAGAGCACAGTGTGGAGGTGAGAGCACAGTGTGGAGGTGAGAGCACAGTGTGGAGGTGAGAGCACAGTGTGGAGGTGAGAGTGCAGTGCGGAGGTGAGAGCGCAGTGTGGAGGTGAGAGCGCAGTGAGGAGGTGAGAGCGCAGTGCAGTGCGGA